>NC_140721.1:9982500-10000000 GCF_050655825.1 Lonchura striata | reverse complement strand
AAGTCAGGGAATAATCCTTTCCCTGGCAGGTCTTTAAGGTCTCATAAATGTGGCTTAGGCCTCTCTAATAGTTCACTGCTCTTCATTATTTATGGTACAAAGAGCAGGGGGGCAAAGCCATAATTTGGGCGGTGACAGAACATCTCATTAAAATCACCAGAATAAGGAATAGCTGTAGTTTAGCTCTCAGTCACAAAATTTAAGGAATATTTTGACTGTATTTCAGATCTGAAAGCATGCAGTCCATCCTGGTCCCCAAATCCATTCCCTCTGCCTTTGTTACATTTGTGAAAATAAAACTCTTTTAATTATGAGTATTTTGTGTTTACCAAGAACAACTGTGATCATGCAAGGCCACTGCTCTCTGAGGTCTTGGGGGAAAAAATGGACAGGCAAGGGAGTGCAGGACTATTTTTGTTTTTGATAACCAGGCATGTTACAACCTTTTCAGGCTTTATTTCTTCACTTTCTAAGTGAAATTACTATCCATGTTCCTGTGTAAGTTCTCTCCAATTGAAATATCTAAATAAATGGGCAGATGATACTTTTAATACTACTAAGGACTGCAATAGCGAGCTGAAACAGAATTTCCAGCCAAACATCCTGGCCTCACCCTGAGCCCCCAGCCCTGGCTGTGCTCAGTGCCCGCTCAGGCACAGCACTCGTGGCCCTTCACTGTGATTTGTAACCTACAGGAATAAATGGCCAGGAATTGTGAGTGAGAGCCCTACAGCATTTAGGACCCTATTCAGCTGGAAAATTACACAGCCTCCCAAGACACATGAGCCCTGAGAGGCCTCACAGCAGCAGATCCTTTCAGGAAAAGGTCAGCCAAGCACCCGAGGAGGAGCAGGGAATACAGGAAACATTTACCAGCTCCAAAGCAGAAGCAGCAAAGAGCTCTTTTTTGTCCCCAGGTATTTGTCTGTCTCCCTCCTCTCACCCTATGCTTGCTTTGGAAGGAGAAAACGTTCCTAAAATATTTAGGGACTGAGAAGGAGCTGTTCTCAAAGCATCACCATCTAGAGGAGATGATCTCTGTCCCTGGACTGCAGAGAACCTCAGGAGACTGCTGCTGGTAAAATAAAATTTTGAATGTGCTTCTCCTTGAGGCACCCAAAGGAGGTGCCTAAATCCAGCCCTGGAATTCAGTAGAAGCTAATGGAAAAGGGGACAAAACACAAATAAAGGCAGAAAACAGGCATCTTATTTTTCACACTAAGAGCAAACTGTGATTTTCTGAGGCCACCTAAAGCCACCTTCTGCAAGAGTCTCTGCTCTCACCCTCATCATCCAGGTCACACATAATACAGGTTGTGTTGCTAAATGTAATACACTTATTTCTCTGACTGACCCTCATGCAGTCCTCCCAGTGGGTGTATTTGTTGTGGCTGTTTCTCTCAGGAACCACAAAGATAACTTGCTAAAAGTTAAATTACAGAATTTCCATGGGCATTATTTAAAAGTGGAAATGAAATCCCAGATTTGCACCCTCCAGTGTCATTGTTACAGAGCCTCCACTGCTGCACAAAGTGAAGGAAATACATTGGAAATGCAGAAGCACTGAGTGTAAAGGGTGCTTTTAGTGAAGAGTACACTGAAAAATAAACTGCTTCCCATCAGCGAGTACATTCTTTATCTTTAGCGTAACATTTACAAAGCTTGTTCAGGAAAAAAATGTGTTAAATCTTTCATCAGGCTACAGACACTTTATTTGGAGTCTTCACAGAAACCCAAAGTAGTGCCATAAGGTGCCTGGAATATTAGCCAAGATAAAACCTTCAGGGCCATGCACGCTACTGTTTTCAAATCTGTTCTTTCATCTGATGTGCCAGTCGAAATTACTTCTGCAACATGGTCAGAACCAACCTGGATGGATTTATAATGCCTGAAATTGCTATGGGCATATTTTTGTGAATCGCCTAGAGACAAACAGATAATTCTCTTTAGATTGTGTGAATTGCTAATTCTTATGCATGTCATGTGTTTGCCAAGTGGCATGTTTAGACAAGGAAATTGCAGAATTTTCCTGATGTCACCAGAGCTCTATGCTTAGAAAGCCACAGGAGTGGAGGACAGTGTCCTTTCACGTATCACACATATATATTACAAACAATTTTAACTCACACATTACTTTTTATCTTTCCTCACTACAAGAGTACCTGCCTAAGAAGGGAGTGAAATGCTAAAGAAAAATTGCCAACTATACCAGAGCAATGCAAGTACTTGTGTGGGTAAAGGAGGCAGAACTCAGTTTTTTATTTTTCTCTGCTTAGGCAATTGGAATAAACAGTGTAAGTGTCATCTTTTGAGTCAACATGTCAAGTTGAGTTTTGTGATATCTCATCTCTGTCTGTTGGCATCATTACACCACACACAAAACCCTCTCAGAGCCTCCCTCGCTCATGCTCTCCCCAAAAACACAGCTTGTACCACCAGTCCCTGAGTTTCCCTCTCTGTTCAACCTCCTCAAAATTTTTGAACTCATTGGCCAATTTCACCCACATTTGACAAGAGATTTCAAAGCTAATTAAGCTCATGTGAGTTTTCTGCAAAAGGCGGCCAGTTGGTGCTGAGCCCCGATGAGTCTGAAGGAAAGGCTGCAGCGTGTGATCACACCTCGCTCCCACCCAGAAAACGCACACAAGAGAAACGTTAGAACAACTCCAAGAGAAAAAAGCATCAATCAAAGGTTTCAATTAACTCTCTATGGGAAATCAAGCTTTGATAATTTTTTTTTTTTCCTCCTATTTATTTTACTACATCTGACTCAGATTCGGAGGTGCCAGCTTTTAACTAATATAGAAATTAGCCTCATCCTTAAACCCAACAGGGATATCTCTGTATAGCATTTATTATAAAGCATAATTATAGCTTCAGGGCATCATTACAGATGAAAATGTAAGATATACAATAAAAGAAAATTCCATTTGTATTATGGCCAGATTGTGCTTCTCAAGTGCCTCTTTACACGTGGAGAAGTCGCTGAGCGGTGTGTCCAGCCAGCGCAGAACTGACAGACCCACACTTATGGCTCAAGGCCATGAGATTATTAAAACCATGGATTTAATTCCTGGCCAAAACACTTTAACAACTCTGAGCAAACCCCCCTTCCTCCCTTTCTGTGCTGGATCCTTCATCTGTAAAACAAGATTTTGTTCCCTTCCCCTACACTTCATCTCTCCTCTCTATTTGTGTTGTGCTCCCTTCTATACAAACTGGATGATGCCTGCTTTCCCTGAATGCCCATTAAACTGTTTTCTGACTCAAACAAATCCAAACACAAACATACTGAATACACTTTTCTGAAGTATTTTAAGTGGATTTTTGTTTTGTTTCTTTTAGTCCTTGATCACTGGCCATGAAAAAATTCCAGTGGCTCCAGAAAGCTGGGTCTGCCTGTGAGAAGAATGCCAGTTCAACAAATCAGTAGCTCTGGAGTACTTAAGGAGGTGCTAGGAATAAACAGTTGCTCTTCTTTATTGGGAGGGAAACATGATTGATATAATTGTTTTAGCATGTCCTATGTATGCAGCTTGGTTGTGTTTTACAAGGAGGAGTAACAAATTAGCAGTCATCCTTGAGTCACTTTAAATCCCCTTCAGATTTCATCATTCTTTAAAACGGGGTTTCTCAAGGCAAACAGGAAAGAATTTTATTTTCAAAGGGAAGAGAAAACTGTGTTGCTAAAACACTTCTGCTCTGTGTCCCTGCGGGATGCAAAAATAATCCATGGCTGTGACTTCCATGAATTCAGTTAACTACGGCTAAATTGCATCACAGAGCCTGTCTTTAACAGATCTGCAATGGTTAATGAACATGGTGGGGAGACCAGATATTTCTTCAAAACAACTCATCAAGTAAGCTGCCTCCACTTAACAGATGTAAAGGCAGGGCCCGAAGTGGGAGCTGGCAGAAACAGATGGTGCCTAAGGGCAGCTTTCTGTTCCAGTGCTCTTGGGGGCCAGGTTAGGCAGGACGGGAGGGCTGGAGAGGTGGGGGCTGTGTTTTTCAGCAGCAGGTAAAATCCATTTGTCACACCAGCTCCAACTGGGCTTTCTGCACAAAAGTTTAATATCTGAAACCAATGAGGCATTCTGCTCTCTGACTGCAGCAAGGCAGGAAAACCTCTCAGAGCAGTATGGAGCCCCAGCCTTTTCCAGCAGGGAGAGATGTCAAACTCCTCATTCTGTGAGATTTGCCTTTTCTCCTCCTTTTCCAAACAAATAAAAAATGGATATGCAAAGGGAAATGTTTTACCTTATGATACCTTCAGGGAAAGAACACAGAGTGGCAAGGGTAAGTGTGTTTTCTCTCTCTGTTCTCCACAGCATAACATCAGTAACCTCATAAAGCAGCCCCTGCTTTCTCCTTCCCTGAAATACAGACACACACTGCGGCACCAGCAATAAATCCCCATCACCCACAACTTCCAGCATTGCCAAGGTATGTGCCACAGAGAGCATTTTTATGAGCTGGTCTTTGACTGCCAGGATTTTGCCTTCATAAAGAAGAGATTTTAGTCCATTCTGTCTATTTATTTTGTGTAGAGGAATCAAGGTCAATAAACCATGGAGAAATTCACTCTACCTTATTCCATTTCAGACTTTTGTCATCCACGCTTTATCGAGTATCTGAATGAATTTTTAATATCATGCCACAAAATGCTTTGGTCTTCTATCATACACTGGGACTCTATAAATCTGATCACACTTGGGAGTTCTCAAATATACTCGGCACTGAAGAAACAGCTTTAAAGTTTAGTCATTCTGATGAAATGTAAGAGCTTATATCAGTGACAGGTTGACAGAAAAAGCTGTTTTCCTTTCCATTTCACAGACTTCCACGTATGAACGCCATGAAACATGTCAGGACTTTCTCTGAGTCTATGAAGACAGAGATGGCATCTGCTCCCAGTGGGGAGCCCTTCTAACCAGTAATACTGTAAAATTTCATGATTCTGAAATCTGATCGACAGCCAAAGGAAGGGCAGGGAGGAGGTGTTTACTGTATTTTATAGGAGAGCATCAATTGCTTGTCTTGGCACATGATGTATATTTTTATGGCATACAATGCCACTTTCAACATATTTTTTAAAATTAAAATGTATTCATGTTGGCTGAGCAGATTTATAATTTCCACTTGCTGGAAAAAAGTACACATTTTTACAAAACTAGGTATTAACCCTACTTGCTCATCACTGCAGTTTTAGGCAGGTGGGCAAAATAGCCTTAAGCAAAACCATGGAGATCTATTCTCAGCAGCACAGCACAGAAGCACATGAACTCCTTCCAGCACCATTGAGCCCCCTTCCAGTGGCAGCACAGAGAGGAAATGGATCCAGTGACTCTACAGCCAACAAAAAATGATCTCATAATGACATGGCCAAATGGAGACCTCATTGAGAGACTGATTTAGATTTTCGTGCTTTCTTTTAACAAATATGCATCTCTGTGGTCCTGATGAATTTCTGCAGCAACCCCTACAGATTCCAGCAACTCCTGGAGCCCATGCACAGGTGCTTTCCCCAAAACCCTGGTCCAGGCAGCTGATTCCACTGAAGTATCTCTGAAGGTATGGGCTGGTGTTTGCTCAGCCAAAGAGCACAACTGTTCCTTCTCCCAGCACCAGTTTTCAACCTGTGATTTCTGCAATCCTGAAATCCCACACACGTCCTCCAAGAGAGCTCTGCATTGTAAGCAAGAGCAGCAAACCACCAGGGGGTACCTTTAAATTACTAAGTGCCTTTACACCTTCACAATAAATTTCAAGTATGTACAATTCAACAAAAACTTTGCAAACCACCTGCAAACATACTGACACCACAACTCCTGACTGTCCACATGGTGATACAAACTCTTCCTCACAAAAACGCAAGAGGACAAACCCAAGATTTGTAATTTTACTGACTGAAACAAGATTAATAGAAAATGAAAGGATGGCAGTGACTGGGCACATTTATAGGATGTGGACACCAAGTCTGAGTTATTAACAAATGAAAGACTGCAGCAAGCACTGTGTAGATATGGATTTGGAGGAATGATTTATCTGTGTACACAGAGCTAGGGCTTTTCTTCGTTTTAGTTTAAAGAAGATCATGGAAGTACCCAGGAAGACATTTTCAGAGTCTGATCTATCTTTTACTTGTCTGAAATCAATGTACATAAAAGAGGGAAGAGAGAATCAAATGCTCACACTAATTATTGTTTTATTTTGTCATGCCAAGGTAGGTGTTGGTAAAATTAACTATGATGGTATAAAGAATTCAGAGTAGTTGGAAATTCAGCCATGGTCCATGAAGCCAGAGCTAACTAAGGCTACTTGAACCTGGAACTCCTGAGGTTAGGAAAAGTGGGACCTCCAGGTGTATATTAGGTATATACAATATTTTCAATACATTATTTAAGAACACTGACATCTGACCTGTGGGAGTGTCTGGTCCCTGCACTGCTCCCTCCCCACAGCTCTGTGAGGCAGGTGTGGGTGGGGAGGCACTGTGACTGCTGGGGTTCTGACTCAGATAATACCAGGGTAGCTGGAACAGATGGCATTCCCCATGCTGCTGCTTTCCAGACAAAGCCTTTCCAGCCAACTGCCACTCTCCTCCCTCCTGCTTTTCTCGACTAAGGATATGTCAAGGTGGAATAAAGCAAAGTTCAGTCCTTTCCTTACCAGCAAACATCAACTGGGCAGTGCAACACCAGAAAGAGAATTCATTGCATATAGGAAGGGTGCAGCAGAACTAAAGCAAATTAAATATGTGAAGGGAGAGGGGCCCACCCAGAAACTCAGGTGACTTTGTTATGCAATTAGAAAAGATAAAGTTATCCTTTTATCTCCATTCTTCCTCCTCTTCACTGGGAAGGAAAGAGGTTGGCTGCACTCCTGTGTGTGTGCAGACACAACTCTGACTGTCTTTGGGGGCTTCAGAGGGGAGGAGAGGGTTGGGGAACAGCTTCCACTTACAGGATGCACCCACTGATCAGTCGAAAGGCTATTGATTCCTGGCTCCTGGAAACAGCTTGTTCCATTGTGCATCAAGTACACACTCTACCTTGCTGGAAACTTCAATAATATGGGCTTTATTCCTGTGATAATTATGACAATTTTAGATTGACATAATTGCAAAAATTGTGAAGTTGTTCTGCATTCACACTGCTACTTGTAGTACTGCAATGAGAACATCTTTATTTTAGCAGTTAAAGAAGGTCATGTTAGCACAAGTTCAGCTTCAAAGGACTTCTAAGTTATTGTGGACTCCCAGGAAGCACAAAAAAAAAAAAAAATCTAATCTATACTTCAATCTTACAAAACTGAGCTAGGAATTTCAGGACAACATAGTGCAGCATTTTAGAGGTGGAATTTAAAAGAGGAACTATATGAGGCTATTTTCTTATTAATCTGATTGGCATTCTGAAATAATTTATTGTAGGGCTGGTATATATTTTGAGAGAGAGATCCAGGGGAAATGTGATTTTAAACATTATTTCATCCCTCCCTGCTTAAACACTTCAAGCACCCCAAAATCAGAGTTGTGTACTCTTTCAAATTCAGAGCTGTACCAGTTTATATCCCTGCACTCTGCTCTGGTATTATTGTTCTACATTAACACAAGCTGAATGTGTGTTTTAGCATTAGAGCTTTTGCAAACTATTTGGGTTATTTTACATGTAACTGACTGGTACTTTTAGAATAATTCCTTTTTATTCTGGGCCAGATAAAGACTGTAGAATATAACATATTGTATGGTGCAGAATGCTATAGCCAGAACAGGAAAATAGTCTGAGTAGTTATTATCAGTTTGCTTTATAAGTATGTTATTTACAATACGCAACAGATGTTCTCCGAATGTTAATGGAAAAATACAGGCCTTGTATTTATTTCGTTTCTGACAGACTAAAAAGTGCAACTAATATAATAATAATAATAATCTTGGAAAACCCGAAGATTACTTCACAATTTGGAAAATGCTGCGTTGAGTCATTAGTCTTATTATCTGGTATTTTCATAACTCACTATATAAACACTGTAAACTCTGATTTCCTGGTAATGAGCCTTTATATGTGCAAGAGCAGGCCTCCAAGAAATCTCAATTAAGCCTAAGGAAGAGTGTTTTGGAATGACCCAGCCCTCAGGCTGCAGTGATGTGTGAGTGCCTGCACCCACACTGGGCTCTCCCTCCCTGCCCATGCACAGGCTCAGGACTGACCCCTCCAAACCCTATTTCCCCCCTGCTAACCCGGTTTGCTTCTCTCTGCTTCCAGCCTGGGCTCCAGGAGCCTCAGGGCTTCAGGTTCTCCTCGTGTCAGAACAAACCTGGTCTCTTTTACTCCATCAGGGACCCAGTTCCATCCAGAAAAGCTTAAGGGAGTCCCATCTGCTGAGAAAATGGGACAACTTCTGCCATCCCTGCTCTCCAGGAACAAGGGCTCCAAGTTCATTCCTGATGTTCACCATGGGAGTTATAAATTCCCCCAACGTGCAGCACAAGTGATTTCTTAGCAGATAAAGGTGAACACACTGCTGCTACACCTCAGAATTGTTCTGTGATCTTACTTGGAGAAAAGCAAGAGAGTCATACCTGCAGCAGACACATTCTTGAGGGTTATCCATTCTTTGTTTGGATGTAAAATCTATGGATACCACTAGATTTTCCCTGTTAATTCTACTGTATCTGATTTTCTTGTGTAAACAGTATTACACCACACTGATAGCTGTAACTGGTAGGTGCCACACAGGAGCCTAAGTGGACAAAAAGCTTGATTAGCCGTGGTCTTGTGCCTTGTGTAGTCACCGGCAAGGCCTCTGTGAAATACTATTAACCTGAAAAGGTGATTTTTTCACCAGTCCCTCAGGGATAAAGTGCAAGATGCTGCCTCTATATCCTCTATACAAACCACACTACATAGATGAGTAATTCTATTTTCATTTTTTGCCTGCTTTTGTGTAAAAACAAGTTTTATGCAAGCAAGCTCTCAGCACACCCAGCTCTAGAAACTATCAACCCCCTTGTTGCTTTTCAGTTACATTGGACAGAGACCTAAAAACATCCAGGTATGAGAAATTCTGTGCAAATCAGTAACTCTAGTACAGGAAAGGGAGCTAAAGCTCAGCCTAGGAGGCAGCTGGTCAAGGGGCCAAGAGCAAAACCAAGGCTGAGGAGAGTGCTCAGCCAGAGGAGGGGAGCACAAGGGACCACAGGAACGTGATGTGTGCCTGGGAGGGGACACAGGACATGGTTAGAATTCATTTTCATCCTAGAGAAGCCTTCCAGGTCCTGAAAAAGGCTACAGGAAAGATGGAGAGACTTTTTACAAGGGCCTGAGTGACAGGACAAGGGGGAATGGCTTCACACTGACAGAGAGTGGGTTTAGGTCAGGTTTAGGAAGAAGTCCCTCCCTGTGAGGGTGCTGAGGCCCTGGAACAGATTACCCAGAGAAGCTGTGGCTGCCTCATTCCTGGGAATGTCCAAGGGTTAACCCAATGTCCTTGGGTTAAATGGGGCTTGAAGCAACCTGGGGTAGTGGAAGGTATCCCTGCCCATGCCAGCAGGAGGAAAAGGATGATTTTGCAGGTCTCTTCCAGCAGAAACTATCTGTTATCCTATGGCTCTCCATGCCTGTGGCACAGTTTTAGCCATGTGAGGAACATGAGGTACAAGGTGCTTGTACAGAACTGTGATGCCCTTTCAAAACAAAAAACTCACCCTCTCCACCCAAAGAAATCCAGCTTAGGACAATATAGCAAAAAAAAAAAAAAAATTCTTGATTCTTTCACAATTCTCTTCCCATCTAAGCGCCGCAGTTGGGAAAGTAACATCCATCGCTATTGTACATGACATGTAAAAAAAAATAAATGCAACAGCCACATCTGGTATCATTAATACTTTAGCAGACTTCCTATTTTTAAATTGGTACCATTCTGCAAGGAAAATGACAGCTCCTCACAGCGCCTGTGAATCTGCACAGCACAGCCACAAGCCCCGGCAGCCACGCTGCAGCTGCAGACGGGGCTGACAGCATTTCAGAGCGCTCGCACCAGCACAGCCTGCTTCTGGTGAGGCCCTGAAATGCCAGGCTGGCATTTTCCAGGAGTTTTTACAGGTGAAAAGCGAGCTAATAAACTGCTCAGCAGCCAGTGCTGCCAAAGGGGATGGGAGCACATGAGGGGAGGCACCTGCGGCTCCGCGGAATGGACCAGGTGCGCCCGGAACATTTCCTCAGCGCTGCCAACGGGACGCAGGCAACAGGAAACCAGCTGGATTTATAGGTCAGCTTAATCAAGCTTCTGCTGAGCCCTTCCAGCTCCTGTCTGCAGAGCCTCAGCACAGAGCAGGGCTGGTCGCTGCCACGGCTCCCACCCGGAGCCCTGGGCACGGGGAACTGCCCCCCTCGCACAGCGGCAGCTCAGCCCAAATTTCTGCGCTTCTTCTCAGGGCCGAACAGCTGGCAAACGTGCCAGGAGTGTTTTTGTGGAACAAATCACGGAGTGTGTGCCCTGGCTGTGCTCAGGCAGGAAGGGAGCACAGCCAGCCCCGACCCTGGCACACTGGGGCTGTTGGCTCCCAAGGCCAGCGCTCACAAAATCAATCGCTCCTGCAACACGAGCGAGCTGTGTGCAGACTTCAGGAAATATCAGTCTCCTGAGGTAACCGCAAGCTTAAAATTAGGCTCTGGGATGACAAAAAATTCTATCTGCCTGTGCCCTGATGTGTCTCATCCATCTCAGGGAGTTACCAAGGCTTCATCTACTCTGCTTACTTACGTCAATGAAATCAAGCAGGCTCCTGAAGCGACCACAGGAAGTTCTCCACATGTAGCTGAGGCATCTGGAGCTTTTCCCATTATTTAATTCTCGCTTGGATGCTAATTCAAATCACCACAACAGAAAGCAGAGACATTTCTCAATCTTTCCTCAGGAGGGATTTACCCATGTAAATCCCATCGTGGAATAATGCCTCTGGACAAATTAAAACATAAAACTTTCCAGTCTCATTGAGCACTTGACTTTTCTCAGGTCCTCTATCTCACTGCCCGTCTGGAACACCTACAACACTACAAAATGAACCATCCAACAGTCACTGTGCTTTGCATTGTGTGCTGTACATAAAAGCATTGCCCAAACTGACTTCTGCTGTGAGTTGCTACCTGCAATACATCTGTAGATAAAGAAATCAATGTACTGAGGATATTTTAGAAAGTCTCTGCTGAGAATTAATCTTTACAACTACTGATGAACAGATGGAACACAAGGGTTCCAGTGTTCACCAAAATGAGAGGTTTCAGAAGAACAAAACCCACCTAAACCTACAGATTTTAATCTCTGAAATGAAGAAATGGATCCTTGGATAGAAAATCCACCGTTCACAGTTCCTACCTCTTTTAAGACCTTTGCACATCTGGACTTCTCCAGCCCTACCTTGACTCTCTTGTTTTGCCCAGACTTAAGTCACTCTTGTTCAGCTGTGCCACCTGGAAAAACTGGAGTGGTTGTATATCCTAGTGAGCTTCCAGATGCTTCTTTTTTATTTTTCCCTCAGTTTCTCTTCATTGTAAAGTAGGATATTAGTTCTCACTTACACACCCAATTAATTACAGTCAGAATGGAGGAAGCAAAGCATCTACCAGACCCTGAGCAGGTTCTTTAGCTTTGAAACCTTTCTAAATATGGAGATTTCCAAAGGAAAAGAAGTCTGAATGCATGATGCTTAGTAAAACATAGCATGTATTATCCCTGTTCATCTTTCCTCCTTACTCCATTTTCATTTATTGTTTTATGTATGAAGTTGGATAACAAAGTGCAAGTCCCACTATGGACTGTGATCAGGCTCTCATGAAAGTGGCGAACCCCAAACTACAATGATTTTAATTTGCAGGGAAAAATATCCTATCCATACCTCAGCTGAAACCAAACTGACAGCAGTACCATAAGCACGTTGCTGACCAAGGGAAAACCTTTTGAACATGATAATTACGGAACTCTCCCTTTTGGCACTAGACTTAGCACATCTGGACCCCAGCACTTCCTGCAGAAGGCAATACACGTCTCACAGCTAGCAGACAGACCACAGAAACTTCTAACTAATAAGCAGATAAAAGAACTAAAAATCCACAATCTCATGTTTGCAGAGGAGCCTCAGAAATCTGGGGTGTGCATGGCTACGTGCGATTTGCTTTGTAAAGAGTAAAAAACCCATCGTGTCGGAAGGCAAAGCATCATTAAGGGCCGCTTCCACTGAGAAGCCCATGGAGAAAGCCCAGTCTCCCTGGCCAGCAAGAGACTTCCCTGACTTCCCAGGGACCAGGTATTGGGTCAAAGCAATCTATTAGAGCTGAGCATCGTGCTCGCGGGCTGCAGTCCCCCCGCTCGGTTCCTGCGGCGCGCTGGCACCGCGGGCCCGTGTGATGTATTTTTGCTGTCAGTGCTGAAATAACACGAAATGCGTCGGAGCGGGCCCCACCTGCCGAGCAATATGTTCCCGATCCCTCAGGCAGAGCCGTGTGCTGCTCGGCGAGGAAAAACTTCCTCCCACCCGGCACATGGCAGGGCAGGCAGAGACACTCACGCGCCCAGCGAGGGATGGGGCTGGGATGTGGCACCACCAGCAGCACCCCCGCCTCGCTCGCTGTGACAAGGAACCGCCTCCATCTCGTGTATTAAAGAAAATAAAAAGGAGAAAAAGGCAAAAGAAAAGGGGAAGAGGAAGAAGGAAAAGAATCCCAGCCTGTTAATCACATACATCATTACCGCAATTGGCTGAGAAGTTGGCTCGTTGAGGATTGATTCATGAGCTCCTGGTGCGAGCCAAGAAAAGAGAAAAAGATGGAAATCTCCTTCTTTATTTCTCTGTAATACAGCAGGAGGCTCTCCTGAATGCTGGTGGTCCCCCAGCCCAGGCTGACCCTCGGGAGGCTGCTCTGCCTGCCGCAGGAGCTCACGTGGCAGCGCTGAGCCCTTCCCACACTGACCAACACCATCACCAGGTACCCTCTGTAGTTTTCTCATCACAGACAGGAATCAGCAGGGTAAGGAACCAGACACGGTGTGGGAAATTCAGGACTCTTGGAAAACTAATTACTATAATTAAGTAGAAGCTTTTTATTGTTTATGTTACACACATATTTATAGATTCTACAAACTACCAAGTACACACTTCTTGATCGGTGTCTTTGTCTTGTTTACTCGCTTTCTGCCTGAATTTCTTAGAGTTTATGATTGGTTATAGTCTAGATGTTTCACAGTCTTCTCTTATCTAGTTTTTGCAGTCTTGGTATTCTGTTTCTCAGCTTCTTTGTTAATTTAGCACAATTTATGTTTCGGTAGCCTCAATGAATTCTTGAGGCTTTGATAACAAACTTAGAAGCAGGCTGGCTGGTGCACACTGTGGCCTAACCCTTGTAAACACATTGCAACAACAAGGCAATAAATACCTTGCAACAGCACAGCCTCTTCTGAGCAGGGGAGGTCTCAGCTTGTGGTGGTGCCTCTGCAGCAGCAGCAGGTGAATGCAGATGAGCTTCCTGCTCACTCGTGCAGCATCGCTGGTACCTCAGAGAAGCAAAGCACTTCCCAACCCTCAGCACACACAACAAATGGAAAAGGATGAGCTCCATCCCATCTGGTGAGCCAGCTCTCTGCAGGTCACATTAAACAGCATAATTAATAGTTTTAGACTAAATACGTGCAGCCCTCCCATTCCACCACAAATAATGCTTTCAAAGAGCAGCAGAATTTGGGGGTTTTTAACCACTCCATGGCTACAAAGACACAATCTTAGTGTAAAATTACTTTTTCCTCTCACACCAATTTTATTTGGAAAGGGCTTCACTGCTTCAGAACTGCACTTTGTGTATCATACTACAACAGAACAATTATTGAGATTCATCTCCCCAGCATGAGGTTTTTTGCTGTGCCAAATTTCCTATTAAAGAGATTCTTCTGAACTTTCAGTAACTGCTGGCTACATTAAGTTGCATTATAAAATGAATCCAAACTAATAAACAGTTATGGCTATTTTTTAATGTGGAAAAAGGGAGTAAATTTCATAAAAGAATAGCCATGAAGTATGGACAATAAAGTCCTTTACCCCTGCAGCTATTCTTCCTGATATGATTTATACAGTGGGACAGTCATAAAACAAGAAAGCAATAATATCAGAGGTTTTTAATGTTTCTGGGGTTTGATACTCAAACATTCAAAAGTTGTTTGCAGTTTCATTCATTTGCTTACACATCTATCTAGAAAAACTAAAAATCTGCTGTAGCAGTGCAGCGCTGAGCACGTACACCAGGGAACCAGATCAGGGAAGAGCCTGTGTAGTCCCACTGCTCCTGACCACTGCAGATGGCATTTCCCCACCTGTGCAAGAAGCTTTACACAGCCTGGGTGGGTTTTTCCATCCCAGTACTTCACAGCTGGAGTACACACACAAGTGTGTCCTACTTCACACAAGTGTGCCCGTCTTTGCTCCTGTAAGCAGGGATTTTCAGCCAGCTCAACACTCTTGAGGCATCTCAAAACATTGGTCACACCAAAGGAAGGGTCCATGCCCTAGGGAGGTGATACCTCATGGACAGTGATTGTAAAATCTCTGCCTGAGCAACCTGGCCTTACACTGAGCTGGATGGGCTCTGATTGCAAGGTTTGGGTTTTTTCTATTATACCATTGGAGCCCCTCGCTTAAATGCCATAAAATAAAATGAGCTAGCTCCATTGGCCCCCAAGGCCAGCCCATGCTAAAGACTTATGGACACTGCTAATCTGTGACAAAATCAGGAAGTGTAATTAGTCCTGTGAAACCATCTGCCAGGCCTGCGAGACTTGGATGATATTTGGGAAAAGCATCTAAACATGTGTGCACCTGTCCCAAGTGTCAGACCATCCGAACTTGGCCAGCAGCTGGGTAAAACAGGATATAACACTTCTGTTGAAAAGGCCAGAGGAAGAAAAGGCTGCTAATACAGAAAGGCTAATTCAGAAACTACCAATTATAGCCACTTCAAAATCCTGTTACAAAGGACCAGCCCGGAACAGAAGGGAACTGACAGAATTCAAACTGCAGAACCACTGCAGGGGTGCTGTCATGGGGAGTTGGGCATTAAAATCTCTGTGTTTTGGTTCACTATTAAACTACTTCCTCCACCCCAGCATCTCTCCAAGAGGTGCTTTGGGGGGGATAGAAAGCCAGAGGTGGAGCAGAGTGTGAAGGTGTCTCAAGGAAGGCCCAGACACCATCTCCCAGGATGGATCAGCACGACTGGGCTCACAGTGGCTCCAGAGCTGCTCTGTTCTGCCAGGAGAACTCCATGGCTCCCTCATCACGCTTCTCTCCAACAAAACACTTGATGCATTTCACAGCAGAAGCGTGAACAGACAAGGGAGAGGGAAAACATGAGCTGGAGGCCATCTCTGGAGCCCACACTGCTGTGGAACAGACCCAGGGTGTGCTTGCACATCAGCACAGGATGTCAGGGGGAACAGAAGAAGGCTGAAAACCACTCAGGGCTGGCCAAGTCAGACAGAACAAGGCAGGCTCTGACAGCAGACTCTGACTGACACGGACCTTGTGGGCAAACAAAGTGTGCATTCACCACTGAGGTTTGTTAATTTGTGTGGTCAGTGCCTGCCCAAGGGCCAAAGCCCACAGTTAAACAAACAGCACCCATTGTGTAGACTGTCCATAAAAACCTTGACAAAGGTTTTAGTTAAGTTTGTATTTGCCAAAATTTTCTGTTTTTTCAAAGTAAATGTTTTTTTACAGAAGAATCACAGCAGAGTTGAGAAAAAAAAAATAGATTTTGCTTTTCCTTTAATGGTTTAACTGGCTTTGAAGACTGTCAGTAGAGACAGTTAACTGATCCTGACTTTCTCCTGGGATAGGCATGGGATGATCTCACAATCAATCTACTGCAGTTCCAGAAAGGATGCAGGTTGTTCAGGAAACAGCCAATTTTTTATCCACTCCAATTTGATTCCAAGTACCTCTGTGATTTGATTCCAATCCCTCTGTCATTTGAGGCAGTTTCTGGATGCTCTGCCCTGATCAGGCTGCACAGGGACTGATGGCTGCACCCCCTCCAATCCCTCACAAGCCATCCATACTCACATTCAGCCCTCTCTGGTCTAAAAGCAAGCATTTCCCTGTAATTTAATTTTCACATAGAAGGTTTTGTCTTTAGGATCAGTAGGAAAAGGAGCAAACCCAAAGTTTGTCAGGAGCACAGCTGCCATGCTGCAGGCCATGTGTGAATTTGCACCACAAATACCCAAACCCCTGGATGTCAAACAAGAAGCAAGTCTGGATTCACAGGAGCCAGCCCAGCCCACACTGGGTTTTTATGTTAAATACTCAGGTTTGTATCTCAGATAGTGTCATCACACCAGGCATGGTTAAAGATGTAGTCAAGCTTTCTAAATTTCACAACTCATGTATCTTTAATGCATGATGCATTCAACTGATCAACTCTTCACCTGCCTTTAGAGCTCCCTCAAAGCTTGTATGTTTAGACAACCTCTAAAAATATCAGAGAATCTGATTATTTAAAGTTACCACCTAGCTACGGTTAAGAAAACTGGCAAAGCTTTTTCAGTTTTCAGGGACAGAAGAGTCTGCTGTGACCTCTCCAAACACTGGCAGACACTAAGAGGCCCCTCAGTTGGTTTAACCAGATTTCCTGAAGTCACCACGTGTACAAAAGGAACATATGCAGGGATAGAGAGTGAGTGTCCCCACGGTACTGTCATATATGCCAAAGCTCTACAGATTATTAATACATGGGTTTTCCCCCTTCAATCTACAAGAGCTCTTGTAATGCCTCAAATTAATTGGAGGAGAGTGCAGCAGCTCCAAAGAGATGATTAAGATCAATTATTAATTCCTCTTCCTATTCTTTCCCCTGTATTAAACTTCAGGATGAGAATCCACTAATGAAGCAGCAACTATAAAAAAAAAAAAATTGGTACAAAACTAGCTCTTCAGTAAAAAATAATTAGAGGAAATAATTTTTGCCTGTTCTAAATTCCTGAGTGAGACCATCCTGTTGTAGCCAATATATATGAAAGAAATAGAATCACACTTTTTCTTTGAAGTAAATAGATGCTCTTTTCTGGTTTTTCTTCTTGGGAAAATAAGACAAGTGGAGTTTCAGGAGAGTGCTCTCAAAGAGTTCAAGAGTAGCAGAGAATGTAGGAAACAAACTATAGAAGGAATCTGTTTGTGTGTACGCATGTCTGAGAAAAGACCAGGAGTGTGCAGATCCGCGTGGTGGCTGAGGAGGTGTTTGTTTAACATCTGTGTTTGCTGCAGTTCTCAGGAGGATCAGAGAGTGGGGAATGAGAGATCTTCACATCTTAACCAAAGAGCCAGAAAGTGAAGGACATGAAGCAGGAGTGGTGCTGAGCTGTACTAACAAACAGAAACAAAGAACCAAGAGGTTAAAAATGTTACAACTAAAATCCTCTTTCCCTTTCAACTGCCTGAGCTTTGGACTTTTAATCCCAA